>NC_056739.1:357253609-357301109 GCF_019279795.1 Protopterus annectens
TATATATATATATATATATATATATATATATATATATATATATATATATATATATATATATGGCCCTATCAGTTCACCGACAGTTCAGAACATCGACACTCACATCTTCGACACCAAATCATCGACTGTTCATAACATCGATGTGTCAGGTAAGCGATCTTCCCCCTTACAGGACCCATGGTAGCACTCGTTTCTCTGTTATGAAGGTAAGGACAATGCTGACAGGGTAAATTATAAAGAATTACATAAACTTTACGCATTGTAACAGAGAAACGAGTGCTACCATGGGTCCTGTAAGGGGGAAGATCGCTTACCTGAAACGTCGATGTTATGAACAGTCGATGATTTGGTGTCGAAGATGTGAGTGTCGATGTTCTGAACTGTCGGTGAACTGATAGGAACTCTTATATATATATATATATATATATATATATATATATATATATATATATATGTATAGATACACACACACATATACACACACACACCCACACACACACACACACACACACACACACACACACACACACACACACACACACACACACACACACACACACACACACACATTGAATTCTACATGTTTTGTGCATAATGCATGACTAGTTATGCTTAACGGCTCTGTACAACATTATGCAAACATTAACTGTACCCTGCCATTAACTTAATTGTGTTTTTAATCATGCTACTTTGCATAAATATAATTTATACTCAATTTTTGACTGTATTATTTCTAAAATGCAATCTTACATGTGTATATCTGTATAACTTAGCAGTCAAGTTAAAATGTCTGTAGTCTTGCCTTAAAGGCCTGGGTCTTGACTGAAAAAAGTCTACAGACCAACTCACTCACCCAATTAACTAATAAAATAAAAAAAAATCTAGGACAAAGCCCTTTATTATTGGGGAAAAATGCTTAATCGGAAATTAAATGCATTCTTATTATTTGTCTTATAGTCATTTGCTCTGTACAAGACTAATTGCATTTCAAGACTAATTCTATCACATTTGAACAAGATAGCAGTTCCTAATGTGCCATTTCTCACTCCATAGAAGAGTGGATTGGTAGCCCTCAGTACTGTGTTTTTAAGTTTTCTGTGCACAGTGTTTCAGCCAGAGAGTGAGACAGTGTTGTTTTATGTTTTCTACTGCACTGACCTTTTTGTTGTAGTACATTTATTTGAGAACTGCAGAGCCATGAGAATATGTGTTGAGTAATTATGTACTTGGACCATTTGTTCTTGAACATTTTTTTGGATGGGGGCAGGGAGTTGCTGTAGATACATGTTACTTAAGTGGGCAAAGTAAGTTGATTTCTATTAAAAACTCCATAGGGAAAAAAAGTCTTTTTTTACTGTGTGGCATTGTTTCATGACTGTATCCTCACTGTCTTGTTTTATAATGTCATATTTTCCCAGGGGCTCATTTAGTTTTTGGTAAAATCAGAGATACTATTGGAGATCATAGCTTATCTACAGTTTTTATCTATCATTCAGCATACCAACTTGCCTCCCCCATATTTATTGACATTTCCCCATTGTGCTTAAAATATCATCCATACCTGTCAACTGTCCAGAGTTTTGTCTCATATTTTTGGTCTTTTCCAAATACAATTTGTGGTTTACTGGCAAATCATTGAGAACTTAAGTCACTAAATAATGACACACATTTGAGTTTCAGACTTTATATCCTTCAGAAAATGCATGCTGTCACAGCACTTGTTGTTCTAGCAACAACGTTTATAAGACAGATGTTTAAGATCTGTCTCTATTTTTGGCCCTTTGTCTTTCCGTTATTTTAGGCTTTGTCCAGACTTCTTTTACAAGTTGAGAGCTGTGAACCATCTCCAGTAGGAGGCCGCTCAGTCTATCCACTACACTGTCACAGTGGAAAAATGTTAATTAATGTATTTATATGTTTATTTATTTGTTTTGTGTATCAGGTGGAGCATTGTTAATAGGAGATTACTAGGCTAATGTCTTAAAAGCCCTTACAAGCCTAAGCAATATAACCTGATTTTGCCCAATATATAAACCTTAGGGGCAAGAGGATGGCATAAGTTTGTGCGTATGTCTTGGGTATTTTACAGATTTCCCCTGTCCACAAGGGTCATGGACACTACCCCAGTTGTGAATTTGTGATCCCCCATCCATTGATCCCCCATCCATTGATCCAAACTGTGTTTGAAGAGAAGCAGGAAGGGGCTCTGCCTAACATAAACAAGAAGCCTGTTCCAAGGAAGAGGCAATCTGTGAGACACATCTGTTTCTCTTGCATGTTTTCTTTAGATCAACTAACTGTCATGCAGTTTGACTTGCAGATGTGTAGCAGCTGCATCAGATTTGTGAGTGCCTTAAGGGTTGGGCATAGGTCTCCCTTAATAGCCAGTAAGAGACAGAGTAGCGAGAGAGGGCTTTTAGTTTATCCACATAGGACATATTGTTTACACCCTGTGTTTTCTTTGTGAGGAACCTCTGTGGTCACTCTAGCTGCTGTGAGTGCATAGTCAAGTACATGCCAATGGATCTGGATGTCATATCTTTACTTATAAGTTGTTCCACATAGGACTTCCTCACCACTGTGGATACATGGATGTCTAAGTTCAGGCTAATATCTATCTGTATACCTAGATTCCTCACCTCTGAGTCTTCGGTTAGGGGTGGCTATTGACATTGTAATTTTCAGGGGTATTTGATGTTGCAAAGGGTATAATAATGCACTTTTCTACATTTAGTTTTAGGCCATGGTTCTGGCACGAATCATTTGTTTGATCCAGACCCTTCTGAAGGATATGTGCATCATTGGTGGATTCAAGGATTGCCCCAACTAGTAGTCTTTGGCAAACTTTGCCATCTGGAGGCCTTCCACATTGATCTTAACTTTAGAGAAGTTTATTCCAAGCAGGAGTGGCCCCACACTGAACCCTGTGGCACACGACTAGTAACTGGCCTCTTTTTGGATCTGCATTCACCCACCTTAAACACATGCATCCTATCAGTGAGCCATAAACAAACTATACAATAGAAGGAGGAAGCTACTAAATGATAGAGCAAAATCCCAAAAAGGGAAGGCATCACTGATCAGTATTAGCAAAAAACTACGGGCACTCATAAAATTGTCTAAGGCCAGCTTCGAGAGAAAAATTGTACAGGACACTAAGGATAATCACAAGGCTTTCTTTAGTTATGTTAGGAACCTGGGTGGTAATTCCCAGATATGCTCAGAATTAGTCCAAAATGACAAAAAATGCACCGAACCCACAGACATTGCCAACATCCTTGCTGACAGGTTCAGCGCAAACTCCCCACCAAAAGGGCAAATATCTATCCCAGCAGAGTGCTGCCCCCCTGACATCTCAGATGCTCAGGTAAGAGCCGCCCTCTCCAAAGCAAAAAACACAGCATCAATGGGACCAGACAGTGTCCCGGGCTGTGTCCTACATGAACTCCAAGAAGAGCTAAACCCAAACATAAAACTACTGTTCAGTCTCAGCCTTACTACAGGATATGTGCCCAAAGAGTGGTGTACAGCAACAGTGGTCCCTCTCCATAAAGGTGGTGCCTCAACAGATCCTGGAAACTATCGCCCCATAAGCCTGACTACCTTGGTCTGCAAAGCTATGGAAAGGATCATCATAGACCTCATACATAAAGATATTGGGGACCTAGAGACACTGGATCCTACCCAGTTCGGCTTTATTAAGGGCAGATCCTGCCTCTTAAACCTGGTTGATTTATTTGAAACAGTCACCAAGGCCATTGACGAGGGGAAGGTGGTCCACACAGCCTACCTGGACCTCGCAAAAGCCTTCGATACAATACCCCACTCGGGCATTATAGATAAGCTCACCAGCTTAAATATAAACCCCTATGTCACTAGATGGATTGCAAACTGGCTCAAGGACAGAACCCACATGGTTAGAATTGCTGGAGCCATGTCAGACTCCAAACCAGTTACAAGTGGTGTCCCACAAGGCTCAGTCCTGGGACCTCTCTTGTTCGGTATATATTTCTCGGAGGTACAGGCCAACACGGAAGGACTGTGGCTGACCAAGTTCGCAGATGACTGCAAACTGGGTGCCATAATCGACTCTCCAGCCGACACAAGCATCCTCCAAAAGGGCCTCATAGAAACAGACAACTGGTGCCAGAGCCATGGCCTCAACTTAAATGTCAAAAAGTGTATAGTCATCCCCTTTGGCAAAAACAAAGTGCCCACAAATTACCACATAGGTGGTAATCCATTAAGTACAGAAGAAGTAATTAGGGACCTGGGGACCCAAGTTGATAGCAATCTCTCATTTGACAACCACGTGGCCAAAGTGGTTAGAAAAACATTTTATATAGCCCACCTAATCATGAAGGGATTCACATCTAGATCAGGGGAGGTCATCGTGCCTCTTTACTCATCCCTCATCAGGCCCATAATTGAGTATGATGCCCCTTTTGGGATGTACCATACCAGACACCTGCAGCAACTGGACAGACCCCAAAAGTACCTCACCAAGAGGATCAAAGGGCTCAAACAGATGCCATATGCTGCCTGGTTAAAGAAACTCCAGCTCTACTCAGTGGTATACCGCCTGTTCAGAGGCGATCTGTGCCTGACGTATAAAGCCATGTCCAACCTGGAATTAATGGACATGCTGCACCTCAGAAAATCCAAATCCCATCGAGCTACGCGCTCGAGAGACTTGAACCTCAGCACTGAAATAAATAGGACATGCTGGAGGGACAGATTCATAACCCAGAGGCTCCCTTCACTCTGGAATAAAATCCCAGTCCAGGTTAGGCAGAGTCCCTCATTGACTCTCTTCAAGAGGAATCTTGATGAGTGGATGGGAGATCATAGGTTTACCCCGGGTATCACTTCTGTGTCACTGTTAGACAGAGGCACAGTATACTAACCTCGAAAAAGGGCATAGCAAAATAAATTTAAAATGGGTGATTCTGGCTAGGCTTATAAATGCCCTAGGGCAGATAGCCTAGTATGAACCTATGAACCTATGAACCTATTAACTAGCTATCCACCTGATTACATAGGGATTTATGCCCAGTTTTGTGAGTTTATTTATAATACCTTACTGGAGAATTGTATCAAATGACTTGGCCAGGTCAAGGAAGGTGGGATGTTCTGTTTTACTTTCATCCATACCCTTAGTGACTGTCTCAATGAAATACACCAGATTCAGTAGGCATGACCTGCCTTTGACAAAGCCAAATTATGTTAGGTCTAGTGTTTGGTGGTTTTCTATGTAATTATTAGATTCACAAATCCTTATCTGTTTAAAAAAATTCATTTGACTCTGTAGTGCTTTTCTGTCTTAGGCTATTGTATAAACTGAAACATTTACTCTGTGTAATTATCTCTTGGCTAGTGGGGGCTGGTTCTTTTGTGTTCTTGTAAAAAAAAAAAAGTTGTTGTTCTGGTCTTTGTCTTTGCACACAGTGCAAGCTGGAGAAGTTGTTTGACCGCAACTGAGCTACAAAATATAAGTATCTTTTGATTTTTACAGATTACTGTTTTTATAATTTAATATATATAAAGCACTTTGTCTATTCAGAATCTTCACAAATCCTTATCTGTTTAAAAAATTTCATTTGACTCTGTAGTGCTTTTCTGTCTTAGGCTATTGTATAAATCTGAAACATTTACTCTGTGTAATTATCTCTTGGCTAGTGGGGGCTGGTTCTTTTGTGTTCTTGTAAAAAAAAAAAAAGTTGTTGTTCTGGTCTTTGTCTTTGCACACAGTGCAAGCTGGAGAAGTTGTTTGACCGCAACTGAGCTACAAAATATAAGTATCTTTTGATTTTTTACAGATTACTGTTTTTATAATTTAATATATATAAAGCACTTTGTCTATTCAGAATCTTCACAAATCCTTATCTGTTTAAAAAATTTCATTTGACTCTGTAGTGCTTTTCTGTCTTAGGCTATTGTATAAACTGAAACATTTACTCTGTGTAATTATCTCTTGGCTAGTGGGGGCTGGTTCTTTTGTGTTCTTGTAAAAAAAAAAAAAAGTTGTTGTTCTGGTCTTTGTCTTTGCACACAGTGCAAGCTGGAGAAGTTGTTTGACCGCAACTGAGCTACAAAATATAAGTATCTTTTGATTTTTTACAGATTACTGTTTTTATAATTTAATATATATAAAGCACTTTGTCTATTCAGAATCTTCACAAATCCTTATCTGTTTAAAAATTTCATTTGACTCTGTAGTGCTTTTCTGTCTTAGGCTATTGTATAAACTGAAACATTTACTCTGTGTAATTATCTCTTGGCTAGTGGGGGCTGGTTCTTTTGTGTTCTTGTAAAAAAAAAAAAGTTGTTGTTCTGGTCTTTGTCTTTGCACACAGTGCAAGCTGGAGAAGTTGTTTGACCGCAACTGAGCTACAAAATATAAGTATCTTTTGATTTTTTACAGATTACTGTTTTTATAATTTAATATATATAAAGCACTTTGTCTATTCAGAATCTTCACAAATCCTTATCTGTTTAAAAAATTAAATTTGACTCTGTAGTGCTTTTATTTTGTACTTGGTGGCTTTGCAGTTGCCCGCCTCTACTGTGACACACCTCCCAATCTAGTGTCATTAGCTCATTCTTCTTAATACAGAGAGAACATTTGATAAGGCCTTCTGTTCCTCCTTTTTCCCTTTTCAAAAAGTAAAACAAAACTTTTTTTTTCTTTTTCGCCTGAACCTTCTTGTGTTCTGACTGTCCTTCTCAAACATATTGGAAATATACAGTATATTTCAGAGCATTTGTTATAACTGTATTTGCTATAACTGATTTAAGTATTTTTTTCTGGCTTTTTGAATATTTACTGCTTAGCGACTGCATCTTAGCCTGTTTATACAGCTCTGCATTCTATTTAAACTGTTTTTGTGTTGATTAACTGTTTTGCACTCTTAAAAAGTTATTTGTTGCTTAATTTTACCTGTAGGCTAACACACTCAAGTGTGCTAGCCGCTTAAAAGCATTTATAGCATTTACTGTCTGTAAGAAAAAAAAAAAAAAAAAAAAAAAAAAATCTCTTGTTTTCCCACCTTACTGAACTAGAGTAGTCCAGTTTCAGAGTTGCTGATCCCTGGGCTTTGTTTTTAGTTCCTGTTACTGATCCATTGCCTTATTAGGAAGGAGGGAAGTTTCTTTGCTTACCAGTGGGAGTGGGAAGCACTGAGCAGCCTTTTTGTCCGAATTGGTGAAGTTTCAGCCAGAAACTAGTAGTCCATTGGTCGTTTTGGGCCAATTCCTAGCTCCTTTCAACCCCCTGCTATAAAACACACTAAACACGCGTTTTCCAGCTTGTACCAACTCAGCACAGATCCTCGTGGTGGCCTGCAGAGTGATCCAAGCAGCAGAGAGCTAAAGAGTGACTTTCTACCAGATATAAGTATTTTTGTGGCTTTCCCACTGTTATTAAGCTAGCGACTGCATTTCGCCTGTTTTACTGCTACTTTAAGTGATTTCTGCATCTTACACTGTTTATTGCACTTTAAGTTACTAATTGTTGCAAATTGTTTCTGTAGGCTACACACTAAAGTGCGCTAGCCGATTTACAGCATTTATAGCATTTACTGTCTGTTTTTTTCCTTATCTCTGTAATAAAACAAAAAAATCTCTTGTTTTCCCACCTTACTGAACTAGAGTAGTCCAGTTTCAGAGTTGCTGATCCCTGGGCTTTGTTTATAGTTCCTGTTACTGATCCATTGCCTTATTAGGGAGGAGGAAGTTTCTTTGCTTACCAGTGGGAGTGGGAGGCACTGAGCGGCCTTTCTGTCCGATTTGGTGAAGTTTCAGCCAGAAACTAGTAGTCCATTGGTCGTTTTGGGCCAACTCCTAGCTCCCTTCAGCCCCCTGCTATAAAACACGCTAAACGCGCGTTAGCGCGGAGTTGCCACTGTTGCACACAAGAGCAGCGGCGGTTAAACAAGGTTAACTATTCGGGCCATCTAAAATCCACTCTTCAAATTTTCCCTTAGAACTACCTTCCTCGAGCTGTACTGCTGATCTAACCAGCATATCCTATAACTGAAAAGTTCATCTCTACTTGATTCCCAAGTAGACTATTCTCTATCTGTAAAGCCTAGCACTTACTCCTACAGTACTTGCACCTTGATAAAGCACTCTTATTATAGATAGTACCCCACCAGCCTAAAACCCACTTCCCCCAGAGTCCTTTGAAAGTCTCTTTATCTACTACTTCTAGTATGTCGAGGGATCAGTTGCTAGTGTCCTCTCCAGCTCAACTGGTGAACCTGGGAATATTGAGGCAATGTTACAATTGCCTCATGTACACAGACAATCCTCTCCTCCTCCCACAAAACACAAATACATGCGAGAGATGCAACTATACGGCCAAACTGGAGGCTGAGCTCTCTCAACATAGAACTGGCAAGACCAGACAGGAGGAGAAGGTAACCACACACAATACATACCCAGTCACACATGGTACCATCACAACTTTAAATCATACACATACTCACACTAAGACATACTCGGAGGCTCTGATCAAAAATTTACCAAAACAGCAGAGGCCACCAAAGCAGACACCCAAACAACTACCACCTCACGACCCAACACATGCAACACATAGACCACACAGTCAGAGTGTCAAACAGTCACAGCCCTTAAGGCCAAACAAAATGCCAGACACACTTGTCATTGGTGATTCCATAGTCAGACACACTGACGTCCCGCTCACCAGACTGAGTAAGGAGAAGGTCACAGTAAGCTGCCTGTCGGGCGCTAGAATCCGCCACATAACGCAAGCACTCAGGTCTCTCAACAGCAGGTACAAGTACGACTCAGTCACTGTCCACGCTGGTGTCAACGACCTGAGATGTACCTCCTTGGACTACATGAAAGGGACATCGAGGAGCTCTCTGATTATGTAGCCCAGGCAGGTATGACCCTGACCTTGAGCAGTATCCTACCTTCACCTAGAATGATGCCACAATACAGTGATAAGATGATCAGCTTTAATAATTGGCTTAAATTCTGGTGTCATTCAAAGGGGATCCAATGTCTGTCTGCCTGGGATGACATGCTGGACAAGCCATGCTGCTTCACAAGGGACGGCTTGCACCTGTCACCCCTGGGCTTCCGGATATTGGCAAGGGCTCTTGCCACCCCATAGTGCCTTTTTAGGCAAGGCTCAAATTCTAAACCTACCACCCTAGAACACCAAAAAGGAAAAAAACTAAGGGTAATGCTGCTCAATGCCAGAAGTCTCACTCTCAAGATGCACGCTCGAGGCCCTTCTCAATATGGAGAACATTGATGTCTGTGCTGTGACAGAAACCTGGTTCAAGGTTCCTGAGAGCACCCCAGCACTAACAGGTTTCACCTCATATCATGCGTTCTGGCCCCAAAATCCGGACAACACCAAGAAAGGAGGGGGGGTGTCCATATTCATAAAGGACACCCACACCTCAAGGTTGGTGGCAACGCACGATGCATCGGAGACCATCCAGGTGCAATTAACCATAGGCAAGACTGCTCTGCAATTTGTAGCATGTTACAGGCCACCCTCTCAAACTCAGGAACCTCACATGGCCTTCCTGAAAACATTGGAGGGGATAAATGTATCTCCAAACACCATCATACTAGGTGACTTCAACTACCCTAATATAGACTGGGAACACTACTCAAGCCCGAACACTCTAACCCAAAGATTCCTGGAGTTCATATACTCAAATGCCATGGAACAACTAGTCACCATCCCCACAAGAGGAGAAAACATACTTGATCTCATCATCACGAACATGGGATCAAAATGTTCAACACCGGAAGTATACCCCTCACTGGTGAGATCAGATCATAAACTAATCTCACTGGAGGTCCTCATCCCGCCCCCACCTGAAACAAAAAAGACCACAGTGAAAAACTTCTCAAAAGCCGATTTCACACTTCTAAAACTAGTGTGGTCTCCTTTAAGGCCCCTGAGCCAGTGGTAAACATTACTCAAACCGCTGAATCACTTACAAATGCCTTCTACCAGCACCTACAGGACTGCATGGATCAGGCAATCCCAAACAAAACTAAGACTCTCTGTACCAAAGGCAAGCGTCCAGTCTGGTGGACCCCAGCCATAAACAAGCTCTACAACAAAGGAGGAAGCTACTACAAGATAGAGCAAAATCCTTGAAAGGTAAGAAACCTTTGATCATTATAAGTAAAAACTAAGAGCTCTCATAAAATCATCCAAGGCAAATTTTGAGAGAAAAATCGCCAAGGACTCTAAAGACAATCATAAGGCCTTCTTTAGCTATGTTAGAAACCTAGGAGGAAACTCCCAGATATGCTCAGAATTAGTTCAAAATGATGTGAAAATTACTGAACCTACACACATTGCTAACATACTGGCTGACAGGTTCAGTGCAAACTCCCCCCTCCCCACAAAGGAGAGATATCTATTCCAGAGGATTGTAGCCCCAAACATCTCCAACGCCCAGGTGAGAACTGCCTTCACTAAGGCAAAAACACAGCATCCATGGGACGGATGGTGTCCCGGCTGTGTGCTTCATGAACTCAATGAGGAATTAAACCCACAGTTAGGACAGCTGTTTAATCTTAGCCTCACCTCAGGATCATTACCCAAGGAGTGGCGCACGGCGACTGTGGTCCCACTTCATAAGGGTGGTGCCTCCACAGACCTTGGAAATTACCACCCCATTAGCTTGACAAGCCTTATCTGCAAAGCCATGGAGAGGATCATAATGGAACTCATAAATAAAGACATAGGGAACTTGCAGACTTTGGATCCAACCCAGTTTGGCTTTGTCAAAGGCAGATCCTGCCTCTTAAACTTGGTTGACTTTTGAGACAGTCACCAAGGCCATTGATGAGGGAAAGGCAGTCCATACAGCCTACCTCGACCTGGCAAAGGCCTTCAACACAATAACCCACTCAGGTATCATCGAAAAACTCATCAGCTTGAATGTAAACCCATACATCACAAGATGGGTTGCAAACTGGCTAAGTGACAGAACCCACAGGGTCAGAGTTGATGGAGCCATGTCAGACTCAAAGCCTGTCACAAGTGGTGTCCCACAGGGCTCAGTCCTGGGTCCACTCTTGTTCGGCATCTACTTTTCTGAAGTACAAGCAAACACAGGAGGGTTATGGCTGACAAAGTTTGCAGATGACTGCAAACTGGGCGCCATAGTCGAAAACACATCTGACACAGATATCCTCCAGAAGGGCCTCACAGAAGCGGATAACTGGTGCCAGAGCCATGGCCTGAAGTTAAACGCCAAATGCATAGTCATACCCTTCGGGAAAAACAAGGTTACCCCTAGCTACCATATAGGTGGCAATCCACTGAGCACAGAAAAAGTCATCAGGGATCTGGGGACCCAAGTTGACAGTAGCCTTTCGTTTGACACTCATGTTGCTAAAGTAGTTAGGAAAACCTTCTATATCACCCACCTGATCATGAAGGGATTCACATCTAGATCAAGGGAGGTCATCGTCCCCTGTACTCATCACTCATTAGACCTATGATTGAGTACAATGCCCGTTCGAATGTATCTGACCAGACACCTGCTGCAGCTTGAAAGGCCCCAAAAGTTCCTCACCAAAAGGATAAAGGGTCTCAAAAATATGTCTTATGCTGCCCGACTGAAAGAACTCCAGCTCTATTCAGTCTCATACCGCTTGCTCAGAGGTGACCTGTGCCTGACATATAAGGCCATGTCAAACCCAGATTTGATGAATATGCTTCACCTCAAAAAATCTAGATCCCTCAGAACCACAAGGGCGGGAGACTTAAACCTTGACACGGTTATAAATAGAACGTGCTGGAGGGACAGATTCATTACCCAGAGACTCCCTATGCTGTGGAACAAAATCCCGGTACATGTGAGGCAGAGCACCTCGCTGGCCTTGTTCAAGAGGAATCTTGACCAATGGATGGGAGATCGCAGATATACCCCAGGGATTACTTCAGTGTCACTGCTTGACAGAGGCACAGAAAAATGATAGGCATAGTTTTTATTCAAACTAAAGGAGTGGCGAAAGCCACATAACTATGGGCTAGGCTTATAAATGCCCTTGGGCAGATAGCCTAGTATGAACCTATGAACCTATGAACCTATGAATATTCTTTCTATGGCCATAAATATAACACTAGTCAAATGTATGGGTATGTAATTTCCTGGGTCAGTAGATGATCCCCCTTTATGCTGAGGGATTACTGTTGTTGTCCTTCACTATACTGGGGCAAAACCAGTCTGGAAGATGTGGTTAAATAGAGATCCTAATGGGCCTGATAAGTCTTGATATGAGTTGTTTAAGAGGCAGCCTGGCATATCATCATGCCTCACTGAAGCCATTTTATAGCTTTAGAGACCGCAGGGGCAATCTGTTCTTTGGTGATAATTGGCAGTGGAGAGATGGAGAGTATTTCTTGTGGGAGAACTGGGGGTGATGGGGAATTAAAATTTAAGCTGCAGTTGTCTGCCAGCAGATTTGCTATGTCTTCTGGCTGAGTATATGTGATGTCATCTACAACTAATTCTGCGCATTGTTGGACGTTGCCCTTAAGATTGCAGACATAACTTAAAAATGAATTATTTGTAGCTTTGGAGGCTATTTTTTACCTCAAAGTCTGCTTTCAGAGACTTTACTAATTCCCTGATTCACTTCCTTAGCCTAATGAGGGCCTTATTGCTCTGTTGTGCACCTTTCCTTTTACTTCTCGACAGGATTTTCTTTCTTTTGTTGTACAGACTATTACTACCAAGGGTCTACCATGGTGGATTGTTTTTGTGGTTTGACATGGGTTTAATTCAGTCTGGTACTTGCTCTGCAGTTATTTTTATGGTCATAAAAGGCTTTTGTGTGCACCTTTGGATAGGTTTCTGTGTTTTCTGGAACTGGAGAAGCTTGGAAACAAGCTGCGTAGTCCCTTAATAGGAGGTAATTTACCTGCTTAAAGTTGTTTGGGTTAGATGTTGGGACTAGTTTTACCTTTATTTCAAGGGAGACCTTTTTGTCTGATCTTAACAGTGAGTACATCACATTGGGTGGGGTGTGTGTGTGTGGGTTGGGGGCAGTGCTTGCCCATATTTGTGAGTACCAAATCTAGGATATTTGTTCCCCTAGTGGGAGTACAGACTAAGTGCTCCAGAGCATTTGAATTTACAAAGTCAAGAAATCTTTTGGCCTGCATTTTAGTGGTTGTGTATGCCTCCCCATTAATGGAGGGATAGTTAGAATCCCACATGAATATGTACCTTTTCCATATCACAGACTGGGAGCATTGTCTGGTTAAGTGACTTTCTCAAAATCATACAGTAGGCAAATGTAGGCTGAAATCAAACCCTTGACTAAATAGGTTCATAGGTTCATAGGTTCATACTAGGCTATCTGCCCTGGGGAAATTATAAGCCTAGCCCGATTCTGTATGGTTTACGCCACCCCTTGATTTGAGTATACTGTGCCCTTTTTAAGGTTTAGTTTACTGTGTCTCTGTCTAATAGTGACATGGGAGTAATCCCTGGGACAAACCTACGATCCCCCATCCACTTATCGAGATTCTTCTTGAAGAGATTCAGTGAGGTGCTCTGCCTCACATGAACTGGAATTCTATTCCAGAGCGAAGGGAGCCTCTGGGTTATGAACCTGTCCCTCCAGAAAGTTCTATTTATTTCTGTGCTGAGGTTCAAGTCCCTCGAGCGTGTGGCTCTAAGGGATTTAGATTTACTGAGGTGGAGCATGTCCATTAATTCTGGATTTGACATAGCTTTGCATGTCAGGCATAGATCGCCTCAAAGTAGGCGGTATGCAACTGAGTAGAGCTGGAGTTCTTTTAACCGAGCAGCATATGGCATCTGTTTGAGACCCTTGATCCTCTTGGTGAGATACTTTTGGGGTCTTTCTAATTGCTGCAGGTGTCGGCTAAGGTACATCCCAAAAGGGGCATTGTATTCTATGATGGGACTGATGAGGGATGAATAAAGGGGCACGATTACCTCTCTTGATCTAGATGTGAAACCCTTCGTGATGAGGTGGGCTATGTAGAAGGTCTTTCTAACCACTTTGGCAATGTGGTTTTCAAAGGAGAGATTGCTATCAACTTGGGTCCCCAGGTCCCTAATAACTTTCTCTGTACTTAATGGGTTTCTGCCTATGTGGTAATTTGTGGGCACATTGTTTTTGCCAAAGGTATGACTATACATTTTTTGGCATTTAGCTTTAAACCATGGCGCTGGCACCAGTTATCTGTCTCTGTGAGACCTTTTTGAAGGATGTTTGTGTCAGCTGGAGAGTTGATTATGGAGCCCAGTTTGCAGTTGTCTGCGAACTTGGTGAGCCATAGTCCTCCCACATTTGCCTGTACCTCGGAAAAGTATATACCGAACAAGAGTGGTCCCAGGACAGAACCCTGTAGGACGCCACTTGTGACCAGTTTCGAGTCTGACATGGCTCCAGCAACTCTCACTCTGTGGGTTCTGTCTTTGAGCCAGTTTGCGACCCATCTTGTGACATAGGGGTTTATACTTAAGCTGGATAGCTTATTTATGATGCCCGAGTGGGGTATTGTGTCAAATGCCTTTGCAAGGTCCAGATAGGCTGTGTGGGCTACCTTCCCTTCATCTATGGCTTTGGTGACTGTTTCAAAGAAGTCAACCAGGTTCAAAAGGCAGGATCTGCCCTTGACAAAGCCGAACTGGGTAGGATCTAGTGTCTGTAGGTCCCCAATGTCTTTGTTTATGAGCTCCATGATGATCCTCTCCATAGCCTAGCAGACTAAGCTAGTCAGGCTTATGGGGCGATAGTTTCCAGGGTCCGTAGAGGCTCCACCTTTGTGGAGTGGGACCACTGTTGCTGTACGCCATTCTGTGGGCACATATCCTGTAGTGAGGCTGAGATTGTATAGCTGTTTTATTTGAGGGATTAGTTCCTCTTGTAGTTCATGTAGGATGCAACCTGGGACACCATCTGGTCCCATGGAAGCAGTGTTTTTTGCTTTGGAGAGGGCAGCCTTCACCTGAGCATCTGAGATGTTTGGGAGGCAGCCCTCTGCCGGGATAGATACTTGCTCTTTTGGGGGGGGGAGGAGTTTGCACTGAACCTGTCTGCCAGGATATTGGCGATGTCTGTGGGTTCAGTGTATTTTTTGTCGTTTAGAATCAACTCAGAACAAGTCTGGGAGTTGCATCCCAGGTTTCTAACATAACTGAAAAAAGCCTTATGATTGTCTTTGGTGTCCTGTGCAATTTTTCTCTCGAAGCTGGCCTTGGAGGATTTTATGAGGGATCGTAATTTTTTGCTAGTACTGATCAGAGATGCCTTCCCTATTAGGGATTTTGCTCGATCATGTAGTAGCTTCCTCCTTCTGTTGTACAGTTTATTTATGGCAGGGGTCCACCAGACTGGATGCCTAACTTTGGATGATTGGGTCTTGATTTTGTTTGGGATAGCATGATCCATGCATTCCTGGAGATGTCCGTAGAATGCATTTATATAGGATTCTGCAGTTTGGGCTGTAGTTTCCACTGGCCCTGGGGCATTGAAGGATTCCACTTCAGTTTTGAGAAGTGAGAAGTTCACTTTTGAGAAGTTTTTCACTGTGGTTTTCTGGGCTGGGGGTGGGGTCGGGATGTGGACATCCAGTGAAATTAATTTATGGTCTGATCTTACCAATGAGGGATATACTTCTGGTGTGGAGCATAGACTCCCCATGTTGGTAATGATCAGGTCTAGTATGTTGTCCCCTCTTGTGGGAGTGGTGACTAGTTGTTCCATAGCATTTGAGTTTATAATTTCCAGGAATCTTAGGGCTAAGGTGCTGGGGCTTGAGTAGTGCTCCCAGTCAATGTTTGGGTAGTTGAAGTCACCCAATATAATGGTGTTCGGAGAGATCTTCATGTTGTCCAATATTTTCAGGAAAGCAGAATGGGATTCCTGACTTTGAGAGGGTGGTCTGTAGGATGCTATAAACTGAAAAGCAGTCTTGCCCACTATTAGTTGCACATGGATGGTCTCCGATACTTCGTGCAATGCCACTAACCTGGAGGTGTGGATAAATATGGAAACTCCCCCTCCTTTTGTGGTTCGGTCTGGGTTTTGGGGCCGAAAAGCATGATACGAGGTATAGCCTGGTAGTGCTGGGGTGCTCTCTGGAGCCTTGAACCAGGTTTCTGTCACTGCACAGATATCGATGTTCTCCCTACTGAGGAGAGCTTCGAGTGTGTGCATCTTGAGGTTAAGACTTCTGGCGTTTAGGAGCATTACCCTTAGTTTCTTGTTCCTTGTGCTGTCTATGGGGGTGGGTTTGACTTTTGAGCCTTGCCTAAAAAAGGCACTATGGGGGTGGCAAGAGCCTTTGCCAATATCCGAAAGCCCAGTGGTGACAAGTGCAAGCCGTCCCTAGTGAAGCAACGTGGCTTGTCGAGCATGTCATCCCAGGCTGACAGACACTGGATCCCCTTTGAATGACACCAAAATTTTAGCCAATTGTTAAAATCGATCATTTTGTCTTTGTACTGTGGCATCATTCTAGGTGAGGGTAAGATGCTGCTCAAGGTCAGGGTCATACCAGCCTGGGCTACATGATCAGAGAGCTCCTCTATGTATCTTTTCATGTAGTCCAGGGAGGTACGTCTCAGGTCATTCACACCAGCATGTACAATGACAGTCATATTTGTATTTGCTTTGGAGTGACCTGAGTGTTTGCGTTATGTGTCGGATCCTAGCACCCGACAGGCAGCTCACCATGACCTTCTCTTTATTCAGCTTGGTGAGCAGGACGTCAGTGTGTCTGACAATAGAGTCACCTATAAAAAGAGTATCAGGCGTGTTATTCAGCCTTAAGGGTTACAAATCCTTGTATTCTTCCATGTGAGTGTTTTCCCATGCAGCCTGATACTAGTTTATCTAGGCCAACTTTTTCCTTTTCAACAAGATTATGTCTTATCATGTTATGTATGTCCATAAGATGGCTGTAGATCACTGCCATTTCCGCAATGCCCCATTCATATCCCTGCACCTGTCCTCATATGATAGCTATTCAGTACACAGTACACCTGTAGAGACTGCTCAGTATTAATCACTTTGATAAGTCGTGACAAATGTATGATGTACAACAGAAAGTCATAAATAGTGGGCAGGATAAGTTTAAGAGAAAAATGAATGTGAAGGCAAGAATCTGGAGAGGTGTGGAGTAGCAGGAGTGCAACAAGGAAGTAGGGTGGTGGCCCAGAAGCCAGCAAGAAAGTGACAATCTGCTGATAACATCTCATAATTATATGTGCAGAAGTCTGCATTAAAACGCTTGCTCAATAATGTTTTATAAATGTCAAACTGAAAACAAGAGTTGTATTAGTACTCATTATGTATCTCTGTAAGTGCAAAGTTTATTTTGTAGTTATTCACGCTACTCCAAGGCGCATCTTTCAATGTCTTAACTCAAGAAATCTGGACAATGCCTAAAATAATGGGGGGGGGGTACAAAGGCCAAAAATTAAAGACATTTTAAATATTGCTCTTCGAAACTTTACAATTGCTAGAATAACTGGGTTTGTGTTAGAAACATGTTTTGCAGGGTATGTGGTATGAAACTGAAATGTATATCATTACTTAGTGAATTCAGTCTTCAGTGATTTGCCAGAAAGACATACATTTTAAGAACAGACAAAACTATAAGGGAAAAATCTGGACATTCTGTAAAAGTATGGACAGTTGAGAGGTATGCTAGGTCCACTGGCAGCCCTAAAGTCTAAGATGTAGTGTGACATCTGTGGCTCCCATGAGTGGCTCTTGGAAATTTTACTTAGCTGTTAGGTTACTAAATATGCGCACACTGGTACTTCACAACCAAGGTGCTGACAAAATAGCAAGAAGTAGAAAGTATCGGCTTTAAAAATAGACTATATGACTTTGGAATAATTCCTTCTTTGCTTTGCTTAGCACAAGGTTTCTTTGTGATACTGGAGAAGTGATTCTTAACAGTACTTTATCTAGTGATGGGCATACTTGTCTGATTTATTCATTGTTTAAGTGAGAGTGACACATTAGTCATCAGAGTAATGTATTTGGTAGCTCTTTCTAACCCATCTCTTCTCCTTGCCTTCAAAGTGACATCAGCTGGTATTGTATTAAATACTGCAGCAAGGAATAGGCTCATCTTGGTTGTGAAATTGCTTGTTATGCCATAAGGAAACCAGTCTATGAAATGGACTGAAAATAGTTATCTCCTGTTTATGGTACTGTAGAACAATGCAATGACTACAACCAGTTCGAAAATTTGTTTGGGGGAAAATGTACAGCAGTTAAATAATAACTTTTTCAGAAAATACTTTTCTTATTCTTTCATTTTCTGAATGTATCTACTTGAAATGTAATTCCATAAGCTGTTACACTGCAGATTCTGCCCGATTTGGAATTAGTTTTGATTCGACCTTCAACATGACTTTGTTGTCATAATCAGCAGACTTTATCACACTACACTCCAAGGTTAGACTTAATCAAAAGATCCAGGCGACTGCTAGCAACTGTTATAACAAGGATACAGCTTGTCTCAACAGTAAGAACACAGTACACCTGCCTGAACAGCTAATCATTTATAAATGTATCAATTCAAATCTGCCTTTTTTAGCAGCTGCATCTGCAGATTGCACAGTCTGACACACACACACACACACACACACACACACACACACACACACACACACGCACACGCACACGCACGCGCACGCGCACACGCACACACACACACAAATTATTCACTCCCAGTAAAATGCATTTAAGATAAGTGGTGCCAACTGTTAATTTGGATATCTAGATTTCATTTAAACTAAAGAACTATTGCCTATAAAAAGAACAGTTGTAATCTTGCAGAACTGCTTAGCTCTGCGTACCTTTCTACCTGCTTTGCCTCCCACCTCCTCCTTAGCCAGAATGAATTTCCACCATCTTTTCTTGAATTCCGGTAACATTCCCCTGAAAAATTAATTGTCACATTCCATCAGAAATCACCACCCCCTCATGTCAGCTGCTCAGTAAAAGGTGTCATTTGTAGGCAGGTTTGTTTTATCAAGAAGAAAAAAATGAAAGAAATCAGTCTCCCTGGGTTCCTTCCTCCTCCTCTATATTTTTAATTCTGTTAAAGTAAAGCTTCTTTTGTAATGAATTATTTTTATAGAAAGTGCCACTTCAATCAATAATGTCTATAAACAAAAGCCAGGCCTGTGCAGTAACAGGAAGTCATGCAGTATTTTTAACAGGATAATACATCATGCAGGTTTCCACAAAGTTCAGAAAACATTCATCTTAGACACTGCTGAAACAATGATCTATTGAGAGATGAGAAAAACATGTTGTGGTTTTGCAGCGTTTATTAAAAAATAGCTCAAATGTAAGTATTTAAGATGCTGTTGGGACACAAAAGATAATGACTGAGGTATGTTAAGTTGGGATTGGGAGGAAGGGGAAAGTATACCTGGGAGTTAAGAAGGCCTGAAGAGTTTCTTTTTATAGAAGGCAGGTTCACCTTTTAGGAACAAAGCTCTTCACCACTTGGTCCAATAGACCTGCAAACTACTTGTCCCTGGATCATAGTCGTCACTTCATCCATTGACATTAAGCTCAGAGGTGTCATGTTAGACAATGTAAGGGATCAAAATGATTATGGCCTCACTGTATTTACAAGTGATAACTTCCTATGTATACTTTTGTCTTCACTATCTATTGCAGTTGCCTTTTGACCCAGATAATAGCTGAAATAGTCTTGTACCCACACATCAACCCAGATACTGAACATAAATAAATAATTATTCAGTCTTGCAACCTAAAGCACGTTTACATTTCCTTCCATAGTCACCTAATCAAATAACTAAATCCCACCTGTCTTTAATCCTTGCATGCATGGTACCAGCACTTTGTTAAACTGCATTTCCTGTATATAATACATAAGTTAATGCATTCTAAAAATATCCCCTTCTAAGTCTCAACCTTGTGTTGATACAGATGTCCAAAAGCCAAGTCACATGCAGATGAACTTTAGAAGGACTAAGTTAACAAATCATCCTTGACTATTCTGTACTACTGGCAAGCAAGAAGGACTTGCATATCTATTCTGTAAAGCTCAAAACCCAGGTATGTTATCACATTAAAAAAATCATCAGTAATCAATTAAATTTCCTATGTTGACATAAGATAGCCTCTCAGTCATCGCTGCGATACCTCACCAGACCCAAGCCCTAATGAACCACCTCAAACTACAACTCAGCAATTCCTTTAACTTCATGGCAGTATCACTTCCCTTCCAACTCAATACCTTTCTTTTTGAATCCCCTTACAATATCATGTCTGACATCTTAAAAATATACAACCATGTATTTCAGCCTCTTTAGGTGGAATATCTTTGAAATGTTTGCATATTTGTTAAATTACATATTTCCCAAGTGCAGAGTAATACCTGAGTCACACAGACTACAAAAAAAAACTATTGCAAAGCAGGTAACATTTCTCAGGGCATTCAGGGAGATATGAATGCTCATGTAGCACTTTTCCATTTGCAGGAGTACTGCTTATTTGCTATTTGTATGTTTTCTCATTCTACTATGTGTTGGCACAGTGGCACCACGTGTTCAGCAGATTGATTCCTCTAATTGTTTCATGTGTTTGTCCATGTGCATGCACATTAACTCCCCAAACACTTTGTGAAATGTTAAGCACCACATCCATCCTGTCTATCAGGCCATCAGCACTAATTTTAAGTCTTCAGATCATGTGTTTCAAATGCAGGCACTAGGAAATATATTTGCCTCCTGCTATGCCATCATCTGAATTGGTAGCACATCTGTGATATATTCACAGCCTTTTCTTATAGACAAGACCAAGTCTCTTGTCACTACATGGAAGGCCAGAGACAACTATGTTATAGTAAGTGCAGAAATTCTTCTCCAGTGTATCGGATCAGGTCAACTATGTCTCTGATACAGCTCGCTGAAGTTGCTGTTCTTAAAAAATCATGGGAGTCCTAGAACAACAAATAGCTGGCCCTACAATGACCTTACCAACAAACTGCTGTTCTCTAGAAAACTGTGCTCTATGCTGTTTGTTCTTCTTTTAATTAAAATAAAATATCAAACAAATGTTCTTAACTCAACATGAGGCATCTCATATAGTAATTTTTGCATTGTCAGCATATTTGTTTGAGTTGCACTATGTAATGTACTGTGAAGTAGAAAATCAGCAAAGTGTCCTCCAATGTGCTTTTTCCTGGAGGCCAGTGGCTGCAGTTACAGGCAACTGGGTAAAGCATGTGCATTTTCCTTCACTGAGAGTCTTCAGTGCTGTTTGAGCAAAGATTCAACTATATTTTAGCAAGACAAATTTGCAGACCATGTTCAAGGGCTTAATACCAACACATACATACATACATACATACATACTACTTTATGACTGATTTACCATGTCTGGGTGCTGAAATAGCATTGAGGGATACAGTCCAAGCTGTGGGCCATACAATCTGAGTTTAAGTAGTGTCTTGGGTTGTTGTCAACAGAGCAGGGGAAGGAGGGATGCAGAATTGTGCCTTGCTGACTTTTCCTATGGATTTTTGGACGGTATCCATCAGCTTCCTCAGAACAGCCCTGCACTCAGGGAGTAGATATCTCAGTGTGTTCCCTCTGTAATGAATGTATGCCATGCTAAGATCTGATCAGGGAAAAGGTACCTTGGAGAAACATAGTCAAACCACATGTCTCATGGCTAATCTGAAAAGTGACACTGGCCACCTTTTTTAAATGCAGCCTTAAAGGAAGTTGTAATCTCTCAGTCTAGAAACAAATTATCATGTTTCTTACTATGTAATGGAGGTTATTATGTTCTCATTGATAACTTCAGACCGGTTGCAATAATCTTCCATTTTTTTAAGTCAGTCAAACTACTAGAAAAGGCAATAAATAAACAGCTTATGACTGAAATTTCTCTTTTGACATTTTTTTTTTTCTTTTTCACTTTAGACATATACTACTTCCCTAACTTTTATCATCAACTCTTCATAATATAAACCTGTGCCAGGTCTTTTCCTAGATTTCTTAAAAGGTTTTGACAGTATTTGATATGTCACCCTCATCTGGTGACCTTTATAAATAAGCATCAGACTACAGCATGCTAATTGGTTTTGAAGTTACTTTACAAGCTAATCTTAAACCATTAAATGTGACTCTCCTCTTTCCAGCCTTTTCTATTTGAGCATCTGTCAAATGTCACTTTTAAGTTTTCTAATTGTCCCCATTTTTTGTTTATAACATGCACACAGTCTGTTCTCCTTTATCCCTTGTTCAGTACAATGATGACTCAGCCATCATCTATCTGTCAAGTTAATAGCTCTTGACAAAACAGTCTTCAACACTGAATACAGTATTTCCATGAATTAATTATATGAGGAAGCGAAATTCATGGAAAGGACATAGTGAACTCTTAAACAAACAATGATTGTTTTATGGTAATAACTGAAATATGCATTTATATTTAATTGTGTGATAGTAGACACCCTTTGTAAATAGTTGTTTTATTAGTTGTTTACATGTTTTTTTTTCTTTTGATAGGAAAATTAATTCATGTTCTGTTTTGTTTGATATTAACATAGTTATCTCATTGTTATTGAAAAGTTACTATTGTTCATACTTGTCTTTGAAAATTCCAATAAAAAATTATCAGAAAAAAAAATGAATACAGTATTCTAGCTTTACCTTAAGCTCATCCAAATGGTAAAGCATGCTTTATTTCCAACTTAGAAATCATTTATATGCCTGAACTAATTCTAAATGACTCTGATGGAAGTCTAGCAAATAAAATATCTGGGTATATTAACTGAGGAATACTTAATGTCCACATCCAAAACCCCTTAATAATATTAATAGATGACTGCTCCTTTATCTTATTAAACCTACATCCTACTCCAGTGTAGAAGAATCTCAGCCTTCAGTCTTCTTTATAGAATTTATGATCAATCCTCATACACAAAGTTATTCACCCCTTCGCTAAACATATTACCTCCCACCTACCTATAACTGACTAGAATGAGTCTGTAATGGTGTAAAACCAAAGTGAACAAATTCAACAAGTCCAACTGCCTAATAGTAAAACAAAACAGAATTTAATATGAAGTGCTTTTTGTCGCTGTTAATACAGCAACTTCATCAGATAAAGTAGAAAAGTTCATGACATTTTAAATACTAGTTGTAAAACCATCACGTGTTAAAAAACTTCCTATCAACAACCAAGGCTGTATATACACGTATAATTAAAAAGAAACTGCAACCAAATTGTTTAAATAGATACACAGGGATGTCCACTTGTGGCACATGTAGGATGTGTAAATTTATGGATGTAGGCAAGACATTTAGCAGCAATGGTAGGAAGTTCGATTTGAATTTCAAACTTCATTGTAATTCGAAGTTTGTTGTGTATGTTGCTAAGTGCACTTCCTGCGCAGCATTCTATGTTGGGAAGACGGAGCATAGGCTCCATGATAGAGTGTATGAACATATCCATGCAATTGATAAAAATAAAAGTGACAACTCTTTGGCCAAACATTCACACTTGAATGGGGGACATAGATTTACGTTTAAAGCAATAGACCAAGTTCAGCCTGGTGTCAGGGGTGGCCCAGTGAATTTACTTTTAGAGGAACGTGAATTAGCTTGGCAATTCAGACTTAATGCTTTTTTTAGTTCTGGTCTCAATGAAGCATGTAACATCACTTGTTTGCTTAAACTAAAAAGTTTAAAGAGATGATATTACATCAGTAGGTGTGACACTAGTTTGTACTGTTCATACTTATAGAACATCATACAGGTTTTGTTATACATTTACATTTTATTACAAATAGCGTAATGTATTTAAATTCTATAAACAATTTGGTTGCAATTTCTTTTTAATTATACATGTATATACAGCCTTGGTTGTTGATAGGAAGTTTTTTAACACGTAATGGTTTTACAACTAGTATTTAAAAAATGTCATGAAGTTTTTTACTTTATCTGATGATGTTGCTGTATTAACATTGATGAAAAGCGCTTCATATTAAATTCTGTTTTGTTTTACTATTGGGCAGTTGGACTTGTTGGATTTGTTCACTTTGGTTTTACATCGTTTGCAGTCAATTCACCAGTTTGTTTGAGTGAGTCTGTAATGGTGTTTGATGTAATGTCTGCTTTGCCTGATAATGATCAGCTGACACTTTCATCTGTGCAAACTTCACCAATCAGGCACACTGGTTAACACAGGGTGATATGTCATTTGTATGTCACACTACCATCTTGTTATGTATTTCTTTTAAGTTCATCAAGAATGCCTTTTCACAAGTCATGGATTGAGTAATATAATGGTCTAAAAGAGACTGAACATATATCACCTGAGAAATATGATGGATACTCAAGGCACCCCCTATGCATTTTTCCCAACATGTTAAACATCTGTGATTTATTCCTGCTGTTCTTACAACACACTGAAGAGTCATACTGATAATTAATTAACTTCCTGAAGGAGGTGAGAAGTAAATTAGTCCCCCTCAATATTTACAGCATTCCTACATGCTGTCCTGATACTTTATTTCAGATGAAGCTCCTAGTACAGTAAAGGGAAATAATGCTGTGAAGGGGACTGGAAAATTATCACACTAATGTATGATAAAGAATCTGATGAAAGATTGAGTGAAGTGGTCAGTATATGGCATGTGATGTTCAGCAAAGTCAAACAGAAACGTATGCACTTAGGTCATAATCATAGTGGGGCAAAGTATACTTTAGAACATGAACTGATTTCATTTGAGTATGAGAAAGCAGAGGAAGTGATGTGTAATGAGTTGACCTAGATGGGCTTATCAGCAGTTATGTCAGAGGATGTAGCAGGCAGCAGGAAATATAATGCAAGCATACCTCTCAACCTGAAAAGATCAAAAATCTGGACAAAGGCTCATGAAAAGTAGGTACAACTAGCCAAAAATTGGGACACTAACATAATATTTCTATACAAATCATGTAACCTCACCCATTCCAATGGAAGTGTGGGATACCAACATGAGGATTAAAGTCACTAAATAGTAATAAATAAATGGCAGACATTTGAATTTTAGACTTCATATCCCTCAGGAAATGCATAATAAAGCAACATTTGTTACTCTAGCATCTATCTGAGTTTACAGGAGCAATATTTAAAATCTATCCCTATTTTCAGCTCTTGTAAGTAAAACAATTGCTTGCCACCGCCAAAGAGCAGCTAACACACAATAAGAAACACAACTTCAAAAATAGAGTTTGCTGCTCACCACGAATGCAAATAAAGGCTTGAAATAAAAACATAAAACTTTGAATTTATTAAATGCAACTTAAAAACTCCCAGATATTCTCTATGATAAGCGCTTTCGACATAAGTCTTCCTCAGATCACTCATCTACTGGGAATATTAACTTTCTTTATAAAGTAAAAAATCCAACGCGCCAAAATCAGCTCTTTGTCTAGTGATCCAATCATTGCCTTTCCTATAGGCACATCCTTTTCTCAGCCTATAGTGGGTCTTCTCTCTTTCAGTATGAGTTTTAAGGGAATCACATCATCTAAATCTGGAGACTGATCAGCTCTCAAGTTAATAATCCACTTAGTCTCCCTTACTTCAGTTTTATTTGTAATGTCACCTAACCTTGTTCCAACATAGACACGTTCTATGGCTTTGAAATTAAATGAATGAGCTGGAAACATAGTAACATGCACTGCTAGGGCATTATGTGGATCACTTGCTCGTATATCTCTTAGATGTCTCAGTATCTGATTTTTAAAGGCTTGATTGGTCTTGCCTACATAATATGAAGAACAGGATTTGCAAGTAGTTAGATATATAATATTTGATGTCAAACAAGTAGCTTTAATATTAAATATATATTTATTGCCAGATTTAGGATGATGAAAGGTATTGCTTGAATCTATATGTGTACATGCTAAACAGTTCCCACACCTAAATGTTCCTTTAGGTCCCAAAATCTTTGGTTTGTGGAAACCATCTTTATGGCACAATAACTTTTTCAAACTTTTCTTATTTTTGTATCCAAATCTAGGTGCATCTCCCACAATTTCCTTTAGTCTGGGATCCTGTGTAAGGACAGGCCAGTACTGTCATATTTCTTTCTCCACTTGCAGATGATCTGTACTAAATGTCATCATCACCTGTATTTTAGTGATTTCACTAGAATTTTTACTTCCTTTCTTTTTCTCCTTTTCCTTTGTTCTTATTTCATTCCATCTTTTCCTCTTAATTAGATCTTCTTGTGTAAATCTGATTTCATTAATTTTGTAACCTCGTGCACTTAAATTATCCTGCAGATTTTATACTTCTTTCAAAGCTTTTTCTTCATTAGTACATCTTCTCATGGTTCTATCAGATTTGTTACTCATGATATTCCTTGTAATATGATTAGAATGCATGCTGCTCCTATGGAGGTAATGATTCTTCCATGTAGTCTTCCTGTATAGTGCAGTACTTATTACATTGTCTTCCTCTAATGCAACTTCCACATCCAGAAAGTTCACAGATTGTCAAGACCATTGTCTGGTTAGTGTTAAAAATGTGGTTCCATTTATGTATTCCTGAAAGGCCCAAAAATCATTTTCCTCTCCTTCCCAAATCGACCATAAAAAAGAATGTTATTATACCAGGGATTATTAGAATGGAGTACATATGATTTTTCCCAACATGCCAGCACCAAATTTGAATAACTATTCACACAGGGAGTGCCCATGGCTACTTCCCAGTGCTGCCAATACGTGATTTGACCATATACAAAATAGTTATTCTCGAAAATTATTTCAAGTAATGTACATAGTCTTTCAACTTCCAATCGTTGTAAGCAATGTGTCAGCATATCCCTCACACTTTCTATTCCATATTCATTGGGTATACAAGTGAAGAGGTTAATGACATCCATGGTAACCAAAGACAATTTCCGACGAATTCTATTTTCATTCATAGCTATTTTCAATTTTTCAAGAAAATCATCTGTATCCTTTAGAACAGTCTCAATATTATTAAAATTTTTCTCAATTCCTTCTCAACATAGAGAGACATGGTCTCAGTTACCCATTCTTGTCCTGAGACTATAGGATGCAAGGGAGGATCGCATAATTCTTTGTGAACCTTTGGTAGTCCATTTATTGACGGTACAGTTGGATGCATAATGTGGATAAAATTAAACTGATCAAGATCTATTAGCCCTTCTAGCTGTTTCTCTACCTTTTGTATAATGCTCTTAATTTCCAACGCTGTTACCTCTTTATAGGTTCACTGATCCTGTAATATAGTTAACATTTTCCTAACATACCAGTCAGCATCAAGCACTACCACAGCCCCTCCTTTGTCTGCTGGTTTAAGTACGATGGTAACATTGTGCTGTAAAGAGATTAAGGCCTGCCTTTCTTCATGTGTAATGTTCTGATGATGTTTATTACTTTTACCTTGTCTTACTTTCTCCATCTCATTACTACATAAACGTACAAACAAATCCACTGCTGGATGATTATATGGCACAAAAGTGCTTGGTTTCTTCAAAGATGGTTGATTTGAAGTATTATTTAATCCATAAATATTATTTAACGTAACATTGTATCCAAAACATTTAAGATCCAACACAAATTCACTTAAATCTAACCTTAATGACGGTATAAAAGTAAGTCCTTTAGTTAACACCGACTCTTCGATTGGTGTCAGGGAATAATGTGAGATATTTATGACCAACGAATCTTTCCCTAATTCATAGATTTCTTCCATTTCCGATCTTGACTTTGATCTCATCGGTTTCTGAAAAAGGGTTGCTTCAGAAAAAACGGTAACTCATAATTCACCGGTAAATTTATTGCACCTGTCTTTGTTACAGTTCCATTTTGCTTCATAGTACTCGTCCCCTCTGCTGGTGAATCAGATGACACGAGCTGATCAGTCTCCAGGTTTAAATGCTGTGATTCCCTTAAAACCCATATTGAAAGAGAGAAGACCCACTATAGGCTGAGAAAAAGGTGTGCCTATAGGAAAGGCAATGATTGGATCTCTAGACAAACAGCTGAATTTGGCGCGTTGGATTGTTTACTTTATAAAGAAAGTTAATATTCCTAGTAGATGAACGATCTGAGGAAGACATGTCGAAAGCGCTTATCATGGAGAATATCTGGGAGTTTTTAAGTTGCATTTAAAAAATTCAAAGTTTTATGTTTTTATTTCAAGCCTTTATTTGCAATCATGGTGAGTAGCAAACTCTATTTTTGAAGTTGTATTTTTAGGTCTTTGTTCCTACATGCAACTTGTAGCAAATTCTCTCCCAAGTGGCAAAAGCTTTCCGGCTCAAAATTTTATTTTGTCCTGGTTGAATTTTGTGTTTTTTTTTGAAAAGCAGTGGTGGACTATAGTTAATTAATAATATTTAAAAGTTAATAATTAAGTTACAGGATGCTTTCACTTCAGACAATGCAGTTTAGATCATGCTCCTTTGTTATGTTAAGTTTTTAAAGGTGAGAAGAAATCCAGTTGGAAGAGTTTTAATGGACTCCAAACATAGCCAGAGGTCATCTGTTTGTATAACTTTTATTGTCTCATAGCCATTTAGGCTACCGAGCATAGCACTATACTGTCCTTGATTTTGCCAACTGTCCCTAGTTTTACCACATACTTTGTCCTGTCCCTTATAAAATGTTTTATTTTCTGATAAATCCATGAGAATTAGTCAATCAGTGATGCCAGATTTGACAGTTCACGCATGGTGATGCAAAGCCCACAGGTCTTTTAACTTTCTAAGCGAATCTGAATAATAAAATTGTTTAGACCTTTGTCCTTAATGCTTTTTGTTTTGTCCCTAATTCTTGAGTAAAGATCTTAAAAGAGCTGCACTGTCAATACAGTACTGACCAAGTTCAGTTGACTGATTAAGCTATGTGTCCAGTTTTTGACAGCCTGATTTTCTTATTTTCTCTTTTCCAAGCAACAAATACGAACCAAAGAAGAACTGTAGGGTAAAGTAAAAGTAGACCACTTTGATATAACCATTGTTTGTCTTTAGTTATATTATATATCTGTGTGTATTTACAATAATATGTATATAAATGCAGACATACACACTGTCTATACTGAGTCACATTTAAGGTTAACAAGTGCAATATGGTAACTAAACAGCTGATATTCACTAGTCTCTATTTATTCTCTATCTTAACAGTGTAGGGGTTTGGTGGTAGGTATTTATTTATTATTTATCATGTGGTAATGGGCATTGAATGTGTTTATGTAATGTGAACTATCTCTTGCATGTCATACGTGTTTTTATTTTCTTTATTATGTTATTCTTTGATACCGATATCTACATTATTTGCACTGCAATTCTCTCATGAGCTGACATTTGTAAATTCATTTAGGCTGCACTTATGTGGTCCTAAATGATAATAAAATTTCTTTGAATCTTGAAATCTTGAATCTCTCCAGACTTGGTTGCACAACATTTTGGTTGTATAACTGCAAAGAGCAGAGGATTGTGATTGGGTCACCAAACCTGCTTATTAATGTGTTTAAGACAAATATGGCAGGAAATTCACCCTAAGAGAGAAACTCAAGCGTGAATCTTGGCAGTCATGTCGGGAATGCAATCTGTGATTTTTGACAAACCACTGAGGACTGAAATTACCAAATGGGGCATGCATCAGTGTTTCAGAGTTTGTATCCTTTAGGAAATACATGCAAACACAAATCCTGTAACTCTAGCAACTTTCAAAATTCATTAGTGGAACTAAGGGACACATTACCAGAACAGACAGCAGGCATACCTCTTAACCTCTTAGAGAAAGAACTCTGGACAAAGCCACAGATAAGAGTGGGTCAAAGGCCCAAATATAGCGAGAATTTTTAAATATTGCTCTTACAAACTTAGTTGATAGAATAACAAGTTTTGCATTAGCATAAACTTTCTAAAGGTTATGAAGCCTGAAATTCAAATTCTGTCATTATTTTCTAAATTCATTCTTTAATGATTTGCCACTAATTTACCAGAAAAACACATTTTTATGAAAAATGGATGAAAAATATGAGACAAAAAACTGGACATTCTGCGAAAGTATGTGCAGTTGAGAGATATGCTGCAAGAGAACCAAAGGTTTCTCTGGAACTGCAACCAACCCCCATAAACACAAATCTGTAGCATATTGCATAATTCAAAAAACAAGTGTTTACAATTTGTGAAAACTTTGCATGATGGAGAATGGCTACTCATTCAATGACTATGTGTACAAATTTTTAAAAACAAAAGTGACAGGAAGACTGGTAATGAGACACTGCCCCTTGCCTGACTTGAGCTATGCTACACAGTTAACAAGAACATACACTGATTTGCTTATACACCTTTAGAGAAAAAAAGGCTGAAATAAACTTGAAGAGATCAAGCTTCCAAGCCTTTCCACAGAATGGGGGTCAAAACAAAAACTAGAAAGATATTTAGAAATAAAAATAATAAAAACACAAACCCGGCCAACACCTCATTGTTCACTTACAACGAGAAAGAACTCTTCGGCAGAACAGAAGCACAGGGAAGCTCCTGATACAAAACATAACCAAAAAAACAAATAAAATAAGTGTCATCAGTACAATTTGGATGCTGCAAAACTCAAATAGTAAATCTAAAGACAACTATAATACCTCTTAACTATTCAAATACTTTTGTTCTGTTCATCATAAAATTTGCAGTTTTCTGATATATCATTAAGGATTGAAGTCCTTAATGATTTATCAGAAAACCATGAAAAACATATACACTGCATGTTTTACCACATCAAAAAGCAGTGCTGAGTCCCAACACATTTTCATATTGGATCTTACCTGGGCTGGCTGGGGGATCCCTCGTCCATGCAACAAGATTACATCTGTAAAATTGGTGCTTTACCAGCCCATAACAGTTCCTCTCTTCCTGTTTGCCTCATCAACAAATGCATCGACAGGGCCACAATAAGCAGCCAACCTTTACCGAGTAATCCTACTGTGTATCTGGACAAGCGACTATGGAATATGGATAGCCAGTGTCTAAAGTGAGGCTTCCTCAGTTCCTGCAAGCTGTCTACAAGTCGGCAGCTGTTAACTGCAGTTTTTGTTTTCTGTTTTTTTTTTAAATTTTTTTCAAATATCCCACATCTCCAATAGTCAGACAGACATTCAGGCACTGCCTCACAAAGCTAATGTCATCATCATGCATGCCCCTATACCCTGGTGATGCATGGTGATGTCGGCCATAAATTTAAAGTTGTATTATATATTTAAAAAAAAATCAAAAAGATCGGGAATTAAAGGGGTCACTAGGGAATTCATGGCATGCCATTATTTTGCCCTCAAAACCAGTAAATACTAGGAAATTTGGTATGGTTGAGAGGTATAAGTGCAAGGTTTATTGTCAGAGCAAAAGATTCAAAAAGCAGAGAGGTTAGCCTGCTCTACACCTGGATTCATTATACTTTAAGCAGGGTAGTGGGTATAATATTGGACGTTTAAAAGGAAAGTAATACTGAGGTTTAGGGAATGGATGACCTGTGCATCGACATTCTGACTGGTACATGTAGCTTGCTGAAAAATGAGTCTGCCACTTTATGACAGCATATTAAGGTGCTGTGAACCTCAGACTGTAACAGACCTAACGGCCGCCATTATTGTACATTCACTGAGCAGTGCTCTTGCTGTTTAGCAAGTGGCTAATTAAAAAACAAATTCATTTAAAAAAAATAAAGTGTGTGTATTTATGTTTGTGTGTGCGAGTGTATGCATGAATGAAAGTAAGAGTGGAAGTTTGATCGAGCTATTATTTTACAAATTGTTTTTATGCGTGAAAAATCAGTTCAAGCTTGTCATCTTGTTAGTATTCAAATAAGCATTTTACTTTTATAGACCAGTTTTGCTTCCTTAATTTATTCAGTGTGTTATATAATTATGTAAATACACATAATGGCATATAATGTATAAAAGGATAATGGCTCACAAACTTTGAACAGTATTATGAAGCATGACATAAAGTAATTTATAGACCTGAGCCGTGATGATATGCTGTGATAACGTGCTGTTGGGTTCTGCTATTCTTGCCATGAAGTAGACCCAGATTATAAAAGTAAAAAGATGCAAGAATTTTAGTTTCATCAAGCTTGAGTCAAGAATTTGACGTTCTCTGATCTGCAATTACCTCGGAAGTGATAATTATTAATTTGCTGACAGTGACCTCTTCTTTAAATGTTATTCCTATTTCCCCTTAATTTGTATTTCATTGTAACATATTTCACTTTCATATCTAAATGCATATACCATGCTTGTACATGTATTACCAAGTTAATTACTATTGTAGATTGTTACTGTATTGTAAATGTATTTGCTGTGCTTGACCATGTTTTTTTACTATGTTAAATACTATTTTAAATCTGCTATTTGTTTTGTGGAGCTTTCTCCCTGAGCCTCTGCTGAAAAGGGGTTCTCATGCCCAATCAAACTGTTGTGGTCATCAAAAACAAAATAAGTAAATAAATAAATAGCCCCTTTCTTTGGATTTGGATTTGAGATTCCTCTTCCCCCATACAGTGAGTATTTGTGTTTCCAGTGCAAAGTTGCAATCTTTTGGATCTGGAATGTTTTTTTTTTGTGTGTCTGTTGGCCCTCACAGTTGCTAGTTGTTATTTAAATGTCTGGATATGTGAGTCAGTATGCACTTGTGTAGCTGTTCTGCTCTGACAGTTACAAAGTTTAATGGGTGTCATTCACTTTGTCAAGTTGTGTAGTTATTACCAGTGAATGACACTGCAAAGTTGATGAGAGTTCTGCTCATTGAACTTTGAAGTTAGTTGATGAACTGTATATCAAATGCATGCAAGAAAGGTAAGTGTAGGTTTAATAAACTAATCCTTTCTGATACTCTGAAGGTTTAAGCTTTAGGCTTTAGGGGGTAGGAGTTTTTGTATGCGTGTATGCAGGCTATGGTTAGAATAAGGTCTAAATAAAGGGATAGTTTTGATGCTGTATGTGTGTTATTGGCCATGTGTGTTTCAAAGTGTCTTAGGTTTATAGTTTTATTCTAGGCTAATGACCACTGGGGCCTTTATAAGCCTAGCCATGCAACCAAACTGTATCCCAAAAGTTGTTGTGCCTTAGAGGTTATTTTAAGGGGTGTACATTAGGTAGGTCATAATTTATTGGCTGCCTCTGTCCATCAGAGACATAGGTGTCTGACCCTGAATTAATTTGTGATGTCCCATCCACTTGTCCTGGTTGCACTTGAATAGGAATAGGGAAGGGCTCAATTTCACATGGATAGAAAGCCTATTAAAGGGATTGGGAATCCTTTGAGATAAATACCTGTTCCTCCAACATGTCTTATTTAAGTCCCAAGCACATTTTTAAATCCTTAGATGTAAGTAGGTCTGGGGCTGCTCATTTTGCAGATATGTAAAAAGTCCATCAGAGCAGGATCCTAGAATGCCTTGTATGTTGGGCATAAATTGCATCTCAGCAATCTGTAAGAAACAGAGTATAGAAATAGGACTTTGAGGCAATATGCATAGGATGTTGTGTTTACTCTCTGTATTCTTTTTTGAGGAACCTCTATGGATATTCCAGTTTTTGCTTGTGCCTGATCAGGTATATATCAAAAAGGGTGTTATATTCAGTGATGAGTCTGATGGTGGCTCATGAGAGTGGCACAATGAGTTCCTTGGACCTAGACGCCATGCTGTTAGTTGAGTGACAGGAAATGATTTTCTTACAGCTTTAGGCACATGCTGGCTGAAAGCCACTTTATGATCTAGATATGTCCCCAAATCCAATTACTGTTTCTACTTTTAGAGGTGTTTTATTAATAAGGTACTTTCCCCTAGGTTGCCCACTTCCCAAAAGTACCATCATCCATTTCTCAGCACTGAGTTTTAAGCTGTGGCTTTGGCATCAGTCATTTGCCTGTGTTAGACCTTCATGTAAGATGACAGCATCTTGAAGTGTATCCATGACTGCTCCTATGTTGCAATCATGTGCAAACATAAGCCTGAGAGGCCCTTGATATTAGCGTTGAAACCTCCAAAAAATAGATGCCAAACAGAAGACCCAGCACAGAAACCTGGGGATTCCACTGATGACCAGCCTCCTTGTCAAGGTGGTTTCTCCAGTCCTAACTTCCTGGCTCCTGTCTGTGAGTCAGCTGGCAATCTAATGAGTTTCACATGAGTTTATGTCTAATTCTCTGAGTTTGTTTACAAAGCCAGAGGGAGCCGTTGTTTCAAATGCCTTGGCTAGTCAAGGTAGGTAGTATGTACTGTTTTGCCCTCATCCATTTCCTTGTTGACCTTCTCAAAGAAGTCACCAGGTTCAGTAGTCATGGCCCACCTTTGACAAAACCAAACTGGGTTGGATCCAGTGTCTGAAGGTTTAATATGTCATTGTTAATCATTTCCATGATAATTTCTTCTATGGCTTTGCATATGAGACTAGTTAGAATAGAATCTGTTGATGGTCTGCCTTTGTACAGTCTACCATTCATGTGGCACAAAGACTGTCTGGAGCCTGTGGTTGAATACAGATACCAGTTTCCCTGATAGGTCATACTTCAGGCTTTTTAGGAGTAATCATGGGATATTATTATAGCCAACAGAAGCTACATTCTTGGTCTTTGTGAGCACATCTAAGACCTGCACCATACTGATAGTTGGAGGGGAATACATTAGATGGCATTTCCTGGTGGCAGCTGGGGGGTGCGAGGGGGTTAAACTTGGAGCTGAATTTGTTGGCCAGAAGCTATGCTATATCTCACAGTTTCATGAACATGGCTCCATTTACTGACTGGTCAGCATACTGTTGCGTGCTGCCTTTGAGTTTTTGATGAAAGAAGGCCTTATGGCTGTCATTTTCCTGGGACACCATCTTAACCAATTTGCTTTGTTAGACTTAGTACTCTTAGTTGTTTATTCAGTTTGATGAGAGAGTTTATTTTTTTTGATGTTGTACCTCCTAAACTATGGCTTTTTTCTTTTTCTTTTCATTTTTTTGTACAGTCTGTTTAATTATGGATTCCACCAGAGCGTTTTGTTTTGAGTTAGTTTTGGGATTACTTCTGGTAGACACAGCAGTCTGTATGCAGTCATTGATATGGTTGTACAGAACTTCTGTTAATAATTCTGACAAATATGTTTGTATCTTTAGTAGATCTGTGCTCTAACTGGTCCAGGGTGTTTGTGTTTACAAAGTCTAAGAATCTCTGCACCTGCAAATTTGGGATCCTGTAGGATTCCAAGTTTATAGAGGGATAATTAAAGTCCCAAATGACTGTGGTGTTTGGTTGAATGGTTAATGTCTCCAATAGGTTGAAGTATGTGCAATGGATTTCATGGGACAAAGAGGGTTACCAGTAGCTTACTAGGATATGTTATGAAATGGGACTTTGTATATGGTAATCTGGAGATGGACAAACTCCAGTTTGTCATCTTCTTTAACCAACCTAAAGATATTCTTGTTACTGATGTAGATCGAGGCACTTCCACCTTTTTTATTCCTGTCTGTGCAGTTGCTGGTCTAAATGTGTGGAAGGCGCTGAAGCTTTACACTGCTGGGGTACTCTCTGTGGATTTAAACCATGTCACAGTAAGTACACAGATTCCTTGTTCTCCAAGTTGAGAAGTGCTTGCAGAGAGTGAAGCTTCTTATTTAGACTCCTGGCATTGAGCAGTAACACCTTTAGATTTCATTTGGTAGGTTTTACTGTGTTGGAACATTTATTTTGGCATTGCCTATACAAGGCTTTGTGGAGGAGGACAATGTTTTAACCAATATTTGACAGCTGAGAGGGGACAGAAGCAGATCATGCATGACAAAACAATGTGTTTTTTTAACCATTTCTTCCCACACTGACAAAAATTGTATCCCTCTAGAATGACACCAAAATCTAAGCAAATTATTAAAGTCATCCATCTTCTGTTCAGATTGTGGCATTATCGTCTGTAAAGAAAGAATGCTTCTCAGTGCTAAACATGTACCAGCCTGTGACACATAGTCCGAGAGCACCAACATGGACTAAGACTAAATCATACTGGTAACTGTGGTGCATTTACTTGAGTGTGTGTATAACTTGGTGAATCCTGGCCCCTGACAGGCAGCTGGCTATTTTCTCTTTGTTCAGCCTGGTGAGTGGGGTATCAGTATGTCATACAATGGAGTATCCTATAACTAGAATTCTGGGTAGTGTCTTGGCTTGCCTTATGGGTTTGGTAGTTGAGGCTGCATTGCATGCAGCTGTATGTGCAGTGTTGTGGGTGGTTTCTGCTGAATACTTCTGGATTTGCTGAAGGTAATTTGTGCAGGTGGAATGTCTTGGAGGTCTTCGGGCTTTGGGAGGATTGCATATAAGTGCCTCATCATAAGTAGGTGTATGTGAGGGGTGCATATTATGTGTGGTTGGTGTGGCATATTTGGTTCTGACAACCAGTTTATTACGAGTGTTTGTACATGAGGAGTTTGCTTCCAGAGACATTATGCATATACATCTCTCACAAACTGTATTTGTTTCTTTCAGGAATAAATAATTATCGAGTAGCATCAGACAATTGTTACATAGTCTCAATATACCTTTAGCCACCAAGCTGGCTGCAAAGAAATTGAGAAACAGCATATCCATGACATCAGCTCCTAACCACAGAGCTTTTTAATGGTCTGACTAAGGGTGCTTTTGGGGCTAGTGACTAGACTTGGCTATATAATACAAAATTCAAGGGGGCAATGGTTCTCAATATGCAAACTAGCTGCTCTAAGCTTCCCAATGTGCTTATTTACTGGTACAGTTTCAGAGGTGGTTTTATAGGGAAGATTTGGTTTTTGGGGGGTCTGGGTCTATATGGGGCACTACTAACCATTGCTGCACAATGGACAGTGGCACTAAAATGCACCAAGTGTATACTCATACTAAAACCACAGGAAACCGCATTCTAAGTCCCCAGGCCAATAAAATGAGTACAAGTGCAGCTTTTTTATGTGTTTCCCAGCTCAGGTAGACCAGGCCAATATCTACTGCCACTAGATAAGCTATCCCACTCCTCTTGATTTCAAAACACAAAAATGGTTGGCTGAGAGTATAATGCTACCACAAAAGCAAAAAAAAAAAAAACTACCAGGACAAAGCAATTTCAAGTATTATGGAAAGGATTTTTCTAAGTTAAGGCGCAGAAGTGGGATTAGTGGTGGGCAGGGTTAGGTTTAGGCTTAATTTGCATTAGTAAGGTGGAGAAAGGGCCTTGTCCTTCAGGGATAATCCAGTTTAGTGTTGGAATACCAGAATGGAATATCAAGGTGGGGCTGCGAAACATTGCTGATGGTGGACAGCTACACAGGGATACCAAAAAAGCAAAAAAACTATAACAGGAAATTAATTTAATGTCTGAATTGTGAATGGTTTTATCACATGGGGGTGATTTTTTTTTATGATACAAGCTGATATTTTTTTTGTTGTAATGTAAGTTACTGTTAAACTGTGAAATGTTGACACATTCAAGGGTCATCTGCTCTAAAAGGTACCTGGATGTCATTTATTAAGATTAGAGCCGAAGTTCACTTCATTGACACTTTAGAGTGTGTGTGTGTGTGTGTGTGTGTTGGGGGGGGGGAGTGGAAGATGGATAATCCCTTACCAAACTAGAAAGTGGAATATACCTTCCTCCAGTACTATAGGACCTGCATGACCAATATTGGCTGTTGCCTAGCAACAGATACTACAACTAGGTCAAAAGATGTGGCTTCATGGTGAAATTAACACGAGTTTATTGGAATAGTGAATGAACATCTGGCAATGAAAGTGTCAAAAAATTTTTTGATGGAAAGAGAGGAGCCTAGTGAAAATTATGCTAAACAAAGGAAATTAAAAGATAGAATATCAAAAGTAAATAAAATATATTGTGGTATATCAAGTGTTTTTTTGATAATATAAGAATCAATTGCATATGATCTGATTATGATCTTATGATTGTAAAGAAATGTTTACTGGGCAGGGCAGAAAGATAAACACGTTTTAATGTATATTTCTGCAATCCCTGTGAAGACCTACTAATCATCTAGGGAGGGCTTTGAAAAGATAAGGTTTTATGCCTTCATATTTTACACAGTTGTTTTTCTGTTTATTTATTTATTTTGTTTGTATGATGTCAACAAACCTTTTAAATTTCAAGACAGCTTTTGTGCCCTTTGGATTTCTCGCCTGATCCTCTTTGTAGTGCTAAATGTGTCTTATTGTTTCCTGAGGGACTATCTGGGCATGTACATCAGGACAGAAAAGCTAGGAACTTCAGACTGATGTTGCTTCCCTGGCTTCTTTATTATATTCATCATACTCTCCTCTCCCGCTGCTATATTTGTAAACAAATGCCACAAAATGTAAACCCTGGTGCAGTGTAGCTATCAAAGTTAGGCTGCAACCACTTATATAGCAAAAATGTTTTCTTTTTAATTACATTCTAGAAATTAATTGCTTTGCTGCATTAAATAGCATTGGTATTGTGATATTTTTTCTGATAGTGTATACCTAGTTTTCAACATATTTGCAAAAATCAGAGATTGTTATGATATTTGCTAACAATGCTTTCCAAGTTCTTAACCACAAAATCAGGGATAAAATGTAAAATAAAGAGATAAACTACAAGCAAAAATTAATAGTGCAGTTTTATTGTCATTAGTATACTAGAGGATACCTACTTAAGAAGATTTTTGTTAACGTATTTTTTTAAAGCAGAGTTTTCTGTGTCTGTAGTTACCCCCTCAGGAAAAAAAAAAACATCAAATATAACTTCCCCTACTATCACTAGGGGAACAGTTCCTCAATGATCTCTTTATGGGCAAGAACACTGCATCGATGGACCCAGGCAATATGTTTTCTAAATAGCATGAAACATGACCTATTAGGCCATCTGAAACTGCTTTTTAACTGAAGCCTTCAAACAGGCTTCTTCCCTCATGAACTAAAAACAGTAACAGTCATCCCTCTGCACAAAGGTGGGCCATATACAGACCCAGGAAACTATGGACCCATGAGTCTCACTTATCTCATCTGCAAAGCCATGAAGAGAATTATCATGGAAATGATCCATAATGACAGAGGAAACCTCCAAACACTGGACACAACCCAGTTTGGCTTTGTCAGGGACAGGTCATACTTACTCAACTTTTTTGACTTCTTTGAGAAGGTCACCAAAGCAATGGATGAGGGCAAAACAGTTCATATGGCCTACCTTGACCTGGCCAAGGTGTTTTACACAATACCCCACTAGGGCATTGTTGACAAACTCAAGAGGTTTGGTACAAACTCTTACGTCACTTGTTGGATTGCCAGCCAGATCACAGACAGTACCCAGGAAGTTAGAATTGGGGAGTCTAGCTCTACAAAATGGCCAGTCGCAAGTGGAGTCCCTCAGGGATCGGTCCTAGAACTGCTCCTTTTTGGCATTTACTTGTCTGAAGTCAAGTCCTCTGCCTGACTAAATTTCCAAATGATTGCAAATTAAGAACAATGATAGAATCTCCCACTGACACTAACATTAATCTTCTCCAGGAAGTGATAATGCAGACAAATAACTTGTGTTAGAGTCATGGACTAAAACTAAATGACAAGAAGTGCATAAGAGTATCCTTTGGTAAGTCATCAACCCCTGGTAACTGTCATATTGACAACACAACCCTAAAGGTTAACCTAGTAGTCAGGGACATGGGGGCAGACATTGACACTAATAGAGCCTTTGACCACCATGTGTCTATAGTAGTGAAGAAATCATTCTATGGCATGCAACATCTAAACACGATTATGGTATCTAGGTCAAAGGAGGTTATTGTTCCACTGTATTTAGCATTGTATTCATCAGACCTATCACTGAGTACAATACCCCCTTTGGCATATAACTAATCAGGCATATCCAACAACTGGAATGTCCACAGAGGTTGCACACTAAAAGAATACAAGGGAGTAAGTAACATGTTCTATGCAGACCACCTTAAAACCCTATGCTGTATTCTGTCTCTAACAGACTGCTGAAGGGAGATCTATGCCTGGCATACAAGGCATTGCCAGACCCCATACTGATGGACCTCCTGCATATCCACAAAACAAATGGCACCAGAATTACCTGTTCTAAAGATTTAAACCTTGCCCGTGATATAAATAGAACCTGTTGGAGAGACAGGTATATATCCTAGAGATTATCCTTTCTCTGGAGCAGTATTCCATCTTTGTGAAGCAGAGTTCCTCCATAACCCAAATTAAGTGTACCTTGTACAATTGGATGGAGAACAGGAAATACATCCCTGGTTTAGCACCTATGTCTCTAATGGACACAGGCAGCTAGTAAATGTTTCATCTCCCAAGCCCCTGCTTACACTTATCAAGGGCACCTGAACATGTCAGAGATGTGTGATGCATGGCTTGACTTAAAAGGGCCATTGTGGTTGATAGCCTAGTTTTCACATATGAGCCAATGAGATAATATAGAGATTTTAGCATTTACTCTTTTGCTACAAAATCACAAACCTGATAGGGCCAGTACAATATACTGAAGTAAAATGAGAGGCTTGGACACCATTGCTGGGGTAAGGATAAACATCTGGGCTGTGCCATGTAATTTGACCAAAAGAAGTGGGAAGAATGAATGGTTTGGAATTAACTATACTGGAGTTCCAATAAGTAAAAAGCTGTGCTCCTGTGTTATTAAATGCAAAATATGTATGAGGTGTTGGGATTCACTAAAGGTGTATTGGACCTGAACATCATTAGTGTCAAAGATAAAAGCAGTTTTGAAACTGACATGATTGACATAATGACAGTCCCTGTCATGCCCCTAACTAATCCACTCTACTACTATATTTCTTCTCCCCCTATCCACTGACTTCCATTTACTTATCCTCCATATTTTTATTTCTATTTTTCTGTATTCTCTGTAACTTCTATCTACCCATTCACTATATTCTCTCTAACTTATGTATATTTATTATTTTGGGCATGAAACTACTACTGTAGTTTAATCTATATTGAAACTGTGTGTGTGCTAGTAACATTTGTTCATAGGTTCAAAGATTAGTACTAAGCTAACTGCCATTTTAAGCTTAGCCAATTATCCCTTGTGAGACTCAAACCCTGCACCTTGTGTTTGTAAGGCAAACACCTTAACCATTAAGCCACCCTCCCAACCCATTACATTGTAATGTAAATGTCTCTATTGGAGCTTTTCTCCTGGGGCCTCTGCTGAAAATGGACTACTAGCCCAATTGAAGTAAGCAGGTTAACAAATGTCAAACAAACAAATAAATAAATAAAATAACTGATGTGAGCAAGTGCAAAAAAGTCAAACATAACCAAAGAACACATTTCCTAAAGAGAAGATGAGAGTGGGGTAGATTGACATAAGGCTTGAGTAGTTCATGTGATTACCCTTTGGGATGTAATGTATCTGGTACCCCTTGCTCTTACCTTATGGTTGCACCACTGCATTCCTGAGTGATTACTGATATTCCCAGTCACAGCATAATCTGAATTAATTCAAGAGAGAGGTGCACTCATTCATCAATCACACTAAGAAGCATCTGGGCATGATCATTCCCAGGCTTACAGCACTGCACCCATCGTGAGTACTCACCTTACATTTCAGTCAGCTAGGTAGGTAGAAGCATGAAAAGTATGAGAGCACTGTAACCTTAAAATGTGCCATGTCATGACCCACATAATGTAGGAATGGAAGGTTCTGTGGAGCTAGACAATTACCACATCATTGTCACGTCATGACCCACATAATGTTGGAATAGAAGGTTCTGTGAAGCTAGACAATTACCACATCATTGTCACTTCATGGCCCACATAATGTTGGAATGGAAGGTTCTGTAAAGCTAGACAATTACCACATCATTGTCATGTCATGACCCACATAATGTAGGAATGAAAGGTTCTGTGGAGCTAAACAATTATCACATCATTGTCATGTCATGACCCACATAATGTTGGAATGGAAGTTTCTGTGAAGCTAGACAATTACCACATCATTGTCACATAATGTTGGAATGGAAGGTTCTGTGGAGCTAGACAATTACCACATCATTGTCACGTCATGACCCACATAATGTAGGAATGGAAGGTTCTGTGGAGCTAGACAATTACCACATCATTGTTACCCATTCCACATATAAAAAAATAAAATAAAAAGGTAAACAAACAAAATATTACATAAAAATACACAAATGTTGAAGGAATTGAAGCACAGTGGTTGTGGTTTTCTGCTTTGCACTGATCTTTGTAGAACCTGACTGTACAGTTTGTATATAATTAAGTCCTTGAATTGGAATAATGGGATACAGAACAAAGATGTCTTCTGTTGGAAATACAGATAAAATACTGGATGAAGGGGGTCACAGCAGAAAGTTATGTGGACCTGGGCTCTGATAATTTTAAGTAGAGAGTGCTTCTGTGAATTAGTTACTTAGGGTGTCAGAAAAAAAAAAAGCAATGAACTTTAGTAAAATCACTCATGTGATCATATATGGAAGAGATACCCACTGACTGACAGCAGTAATGTATGTTGAAAGAATGATAACATAGCAGAAACAGAATTAACAGGTAGATAAAGACAAGAAAAACTGTTGTAATAGGGAGATTCAATACAGAGGCTATAAACAGATAAGTGCTAATATCAAAAGTGAGGTGAAAGTTGATAGCAGAAGCTATGATGGATATAATTTGCAACCGGAGTGTGAAGATTCTAACAAGTAATCCTGATATTTGGGATCTTGTGCCAGACAATGTATAAGAAGTAGATGAAAAAGTTACAGATGGGATGATTAGAAATTCTAACCATGTCATAGTCGGATTCCCAATTGGAGTAAGACAACAGCTAGGAAACAGAATTATAATTCAATAAGGGAAGCATGCAGGCTGCTGGGAATATTAGAGAAATAGCATAAAGAGGGCTGGTAAGAATTAGCATGTGGCTTTTGATGATCCATATTAAAGGTATAATTTCATAACACTAATTTTTGCATACCTTGTTTGTCACTGTGCATGCCTGCCACATAACTTGCACTCATAGTTTAATCAGGCCGAGTTCGGTTTGACATAATAGTAGTTATAAAGGCTGACTGAATGTTGGAGTGGATTTCCAGTGTAGTAGAATATAGTATTACAAACAACATAATCAGTTCATACAATTTGCATTTTTTTAAACACCTTTATTGAATTATCACTTGTGACATAAGCAGTCTTACATTTATATAAAACTAATCAAACCATATTAACAAGTTCACATTTATGAATGTTATACATCACATACATTGCTCTATACCATATAATCAAAGCAACATTACATAAATTGTTCAATTTCTGCATTCTCTAAAACCCCAATCCTACTCAAAAACATTTTTCTGCATGTATTGTTTCCACAATTTCCATTTTTAAATGTAATTTTCTCCTATCATTTCTAAAGATCGCAATTCCTGTTCTTTTATCTCTGTTATAATATTCACTACAACAAATATGGTTAGTTTAGACTTTGATTTCCTTTATATAGTAATTGCTTTTTGGCAGCCACAAGAATAATACTTAACAAGGCCTTACTATGTCTAAGCAATTCAAATCCTGTATTCCAGGTCAAAAAATCATTTCCTTAGTTACACCTATTCGCTCACCTAGAATTCCTGGCAGTGTATCTCTAGGAGATTTTTAAAATCTAGGAAAGAAGCAGCATACTGAAGAAAAATCATCCAGACTGTAGGGCAAATGAAATACAATGTAGCCTTCAAAAGTTCAATTCTTTAATTCAAAAATACTTGAATACATGAGAGCTTTCATCTTAAAACTGAAAACTTCATCAGATAAAATACATGAAACAACTTCCTCTTTAAAAGTACTGCTTTGACCAATAGAATTCAAGAAACCCCATCATGTGACTACAAGTGACTACCAAGCCTCCTTACAAGGGGCAACACCTTGATAATAACCATTCATTCATAAAAAGACTTAAAACAGACATTGATTTAAATGAGACTAAAAGATATGTTAAGTTTTAAAAGTAAAATTAATTTAAGAAATAAATGCATAAGTAAAAACAGTAAGATAACATTTCATGTTTTATACTGTGTGCTGTTTATAAAATTAAACATTAACTGTTAAGATGAAAACACATTATCTTTCAGTGCTTTTAATTTAAGTAAGCATGGAATAGATAACTGCTCATTTAAATCTGGCCTCAAATCTGCCTTGAGGAATAGTTGCCAATATAGCTTGCACTTTTCAAGGGTGAGTTTCCATGAGCCCCCCACATCATTTAATAGTATTTGTTCCAAAATCACACATTTAAACTGATGTACAGGATTCTGGTACACATGTTTAAAGAGTGCATTCATGTTCTTCTGTTTTTTAATGTCATATAAATGCTCATATACCCTGTCTTTGAATCTTCTCTCACTCTCTGCTATTGTGCTTCTCCTTGTTCTGTGAGATTCCCTTTATTCTGCAATACTTTAATCTTTGTCAGCCTCTCTAAATAATTGTTTCTACCTTTTAACCAGATGTCTTTGTCATTTATTTCTACCCTATTTTTAAACTCCACATTCGTTTTATCCCACTCACTAGCTATAACTTCTGAAGTACTTCCTATCTTCCCTAATAACACCCAAATAATTTCCTTTACTCATTGCTTAAATTCTCCCCTTTTTAACAGGTAGGTGGAGAAGTGCCAGTGTCTCATCTTTACTTCATTACCCTGCATTTTTATCTTAGTATTTATTAGTGCATGATCTGAAGTAATTATTGGAATTGTGTCAAAGTTCTCAATTAATTGCACATGTTCCTGTGAAATATTATCTCTGTCTAGTATAACATAGTTATTGTAACTTATGGAATATTATGTAAATTCTCTCTGAGTTCCTACTACTGAATTTACAGCTTTAATTCCAAAAAAATGTATACATTTTTTCAGAAATCTGACCTCTTTTGTTAGATTTTTCCCTTCTACACTCCCAGAGCATCCTCTTTGTTGCAAATCAAATTCCAGTCCACACATTTAATTAATACTATTACCAACTAAAAGCTAATTGTTTCTCCCCAAAATTTTTAGGCTCCATAATAGCAGTTTTAGTTGGAATATAAACATGTGCCAGCATTATTCTCATCCCTTGCTTGTAGCTCCTTACCATCATAAATCTGCCAATGTTATCTTAATTTTTTCCTTTTCTATCACTATTGGAGTTCCTTTCTCAATTAATATAGGTAGTCCTGTTTTCCTTTATCCCTCATATTCTGCTGAATATCCATTCTGAAATCCTTTCTGTAGCAAATTTGGGTACAGGATGTTTTGACCCTATCATTTTGACCCCTGGATTGATGCATTTCAATTGTAAATCTGTACTACATTAAATATCTTTAAAACAACTTATAATGCTTAAAGACAGATGAAAGTACTTCAGTTATGCTAGTTTTAATCACAGAAAAACAGAACACACTGAAACTCAGGGAATACCTGCATCACAATGAGATTATAAATTTCAAAATCTATTCAGCCATCACAATGCCATGCAAGCAATGCTGTTACATAGAAATAAATTCAGAATTACCAAAGTTTGTTACCATCTTGATTGACAGTTCTGTAATACTCCCATACAAGCCGCAATGTATTTATTCTTAGAAAGGCAAAACAAATCAAAACTATAGTTATACCACAGAACACTAAAAATGTGGCACTAGTGCCACCTGATGTCCCTAATAAAATGGCAAGAATAGAAATATTTTTGACCTTGACAATCTGAGCAGAAAAAAAGTCATAAAACGCTCATGCATATCCTATGTATGTTCAGTTATACTGATTAATTTTATTGTTAACATGTTAAAAACTGTCATTAATTAGATTAATTATATTTACATAATAAATATGTTAAAAATGCCATCAGATCTACATAAAATAATATTATTAATTTCTTAAGTTTTTAATGTTTAAAATGTTAAATAATATATAAACTTCCTATGTAAAATTCCTGATTAAAATATTAAATTTTACAAAGGTGATATTACATTTAACTGGGGTAAAATCATCCTAGGTCAGATCATCTGGGGTCAAACTGTCCAGTTACTGTTGTCATATACAATAAATGTAAACTTTAATATGAAAGAGTAACCAATTTCAATGGGGTCAAATCACCCAGGGTCAAAATGCCCTGCTTCTATTAAACGTACATGCTCAGTTCCATACCTCTCAACCTCTTAGAAGAAGAAATCTTGACAAAGCCATAAATAAAAGTGGGACAAAGGCCACAAAATATGGACACTTTTTAAATATTGCTCTTACAAACTTAGAAAGTTGATAGAATAACAGGATTTGCGTTAGCACAAATTTTCTGGAGGGTATGAAGTCTGAAACTCAAATTTCTGTCATTATTTTCAGTCTTTAATGATTTGCCACTAATTTTCTGGAAAACAACAATTTTATAAAAAATGGACCAAGATATGAGCAAAAATCTGGACGTTCTGTGAAAATCTGTACAGTTGAGAAGTATGCTCAGTTCAAGTCTCTATTGCAACATTAATATATGCACACTACATTTTTTATGTAATTAAATATTCATTCCTTTTTGCTATACCCGAGAGACCATTCACATTAAAAGATAATTACGAAAGTGTTACCATTATGGTAAAAAGTTATTATTCCCACATATTATATATGGCAGCATTTTTAAATGTCTATTTCCAGTTTTTGTTATACATAAACCCACTTATGTTTGGCAGGTTAATCTTTGGAACAGCTTATTGTTTTAAGAAAACCCTCAAAAAATAAAAATAAAAATAAATAAATATATATATATATATATATATATATATATATATATATATATATATATACAGCACACCCCAGAACACCCAGCCCTAAAAGGAACATTTGTCCCAGACAGACAGCTGCTAAAACAGGCCTTAATTAACCTGAAACTGAGGTTATCCATGCTAAGACATGTTATTGTCTTTGTTTCTATTTATACTATTTGGTGTCTATTTTTTATCTGTATTCCCCTCCTGGATGTGAAAAAAAAAACTTGCATGCGTTTAGGAAACATTAATTTTTAGCTTTGAAGAAACCAGTGTTCTGGCTCTTTATTGCCATATCATCATCTTGTCTCCATGGAAACATGAGGGAAAAAAATAGTCCTCTCCTGCATCCTGAATGACAAACTGAAACATTTATTGCTAAAGGAAAACTTTTCATTACATTCAATATTTTCATATTTCCTTGTTTCCTCTTAAAACTCATTAGATTAAGCTGACGGTCTTAATCCAGACCTTCTCCTATGCATAAGTAAGAGAAACCATATCCACCCAATATATATTTTCATCTGTGCACTTTTGCACCCCCATCCCCCACATCAGTAATCCAAGATTACAGCCTATTAACTTAAACATGCTTTTATCTAGCTTCTCTCTTTTTTTCCACTACATTTCTTAATACTAAAAAAGAAG